>NW_027672406.1:0-41208 GCF_964165515.1 Mesoplodon bidens
CTCACCCCTCAGTGGCTCCCATTGCAGAAAATGGACCTCGCTGAAACGGCCAGTTCCAAGGAACAGGTGTGGGACCCAGAGAGTCAGGATAGACAAGGGGCTGCATCTCCGGCTTGTTTTCTCATCATTTTATCTGGCCCATGAGTGGGAGACAATTTCAAGAAGGCCTAATCCTAATGAGAGGAACCCAGGAGTCAGGGGGAGGAGGGGTGATGGTTGGAGACAAAGGCCTGGTGCCCCGGCTGCAGTGGAAGTCTCTGGAAGACCAGGCAGAGGGAGGCTGCACAGAGTGATGCCCAGGGTCAGAGACCTGTCGGAGCTGCTGTTTGTTAGTTCAAGTCCTGCTCTGAGGTGCTCTGTGTCAGCTCTGCGTGACAGGCGTTCTGGGGTGCTCTGCAATGAGGGCTATGTGCACGGTTCCTGTGTGCCCAGCCCTGCCATGGTACCTGCCCAGGGCAGCTCTGTATCATGGGAGGTGCCTAAGCACGAGAGCCTCGTGGGCTGCTGGGTAGTTTCACAGGTGAGCTCCATACCCTGGGAGTGGCCTGAACATGAGAACCCCGTTGGCTGCTGGGGCCCTGCTCAGGTGAGCCCCATATCCTGGGAGGGGCCTGACCACGAGAGCCCCGTGGGCTGCTGGGGACCTGGTAAAGGATGTTAGGACAGTCAGTGAAGCCACCGAGGATATACATCCAGTAGTTCCTAATTCCTAGACCCTACTGGTCATTCTACCATCCACCAGGACATGGTATTCTGTGTTAGACTTCAATGATGCCTTCTTCTGTATTCCATTGGTCCCAGAAAGGCTCTGCTGCCCTAGGAACCAGACTTGGGAATGGAGAAACGCGGCCGCCTTGTGGCCATTTCCCACAACAGCAGCTTTAAACCCACTGCTAGTGGTCACTAAATGTTCACACTCCTTGCAGGCCTGTGAATAACACCTGCCCTCAAAAACAAACATGGGGTCGAAAATTGACCAAAAAATTCAAAAGAGGGCAACCATCCAAGAAGACAATTTCAAGAGTTTAATTGTACTCTCCGTTTTTTTCTGTTTTTCTCTGCCAGAAATTTTAAAAGGCATGGGAAAATGCTAAACATTAGGAATAATTAAAGATATGCAGATCCAAATTACAAAAACCTATCAGCTCACAGCAGTCAGAATGGCCATCAGCAAAAATTCTGCAAACAATAAATGCTGAAGGGGTTTTGGAGAAATGCCTACCCTTGCTTCAACGTGGGACATGGTAAGAGCCAGTCATGAAAACAAAAATGACGTGCCTTGTAAAGATAAATACTGAGCTACCATTCAATCAAGCATACCCACTGCTGGGCCTGTCACCTGAGGGGATGAGACTCAAAAAGACAGGCTGGGATTCACTGGTGGCGCAGTGGATGAGAGTCCGCCTGCCAGTGCAGGGGACATGGATTCATGCCCCGATTTGGGGAGATCCCACATGCCGCGGAGCGGCTGTTCCCGTGAGCTATGGCTGCTGGGCCTGCACGTCCGGAGCCTGTGCTCTGCAATGGGAGGGCCCACGGCAGTGAGAGGCCCATGTACCACAAAAAAAGACACATGCTGGCAATCCTGCACTCCAGCAATATTGACCACAGCCCACACTTGGAAGCTACGAAAATGTCCATCAACAGAGGAATGCTCAAAGAAGAAGTGGTCCATGAACACAATGGGATATGACTCCAATAAAAAAAAATATATAAATTCAATTTCTACAACAAACAGAAGTAAGGAGACATCAGCTTTTTGGGGCACATTCCACTCTAATATATAACCGAGGAACACCACTGCCAGGAGGGTCTGTTTCCCTAGTTAACAGATTGGGAAAAGCAGAAATGCTGCCGCCCTCTGGCCGTTACCTGCAACAGCAGCTTTAAAACCTGTGCTAAGGGTCACTTCATAGGCACCAGTACTGGAGGGCTGTGAGTGAAACCTGCCCTCATAATGTCTTGAGGGAGGGAATGGCCAAAATATTTCTAAATGTCACACATACTTCCCGAAAACAATTTGAAGAGGTAAGCTGTACTCACAGTTTGAAGGAACAAAGGACATGCCAGAAAGCTCAATTTCAAGGTATTATGAGACGCATGCCAATCCAACCACAAAGCGGTATCAGCTCACACTAGTCAGAATAAACTTCAGAAAAAACGACTACAAAGGATAAACGCTGAAGGTGTTGTGGAGAAGAGCATAACCTCAACTTTTAGTGGGACGTAACCTGGTAAGAGCCACTAATGAGAAGAGAATGGCGGTGCCTCTACAAGGTAAACACTTTGCTACCATATGATCCAGCAGGCGAACTCCTGGGCCTATAACCTAAGAAGCCAGAATTGGAAAGACACAGGCAGGCAAATGTGCATTGCCGCAGCATTACCATAGCCATGACATGGGAGCAACCAAAAAGTCCATCAACAGATGAGTGGACAAAGAAGAACTGGTACATGTGCGGACAGAATATTAGCCAAGGATAAAAAGGACACAATGCCATTTGCAGCACCGTAGAGGAGTCTAGAGGTAATCACGTGACTTGTAGTAAGTCAGAAAGAGAAAGACACATATCGTATGATATCACTTATAGGTGTTACCTAAGAATTGATACTAGTGAAGATATTTCCACAGAGAAGGGCAATCACAGATTCATTAAACAAACTTATGGTTCACCAATGGAAAGGTGTGAGGATTGGATACATTAGGATATTGGGGTTAACAGACAGATACAAACACAGGTGAAAGAGATAATCACCAAACACCTACGGAATACCAAGAGAAGACTACTCAACATTCTGTCCTAACATACATGGGAAAAGGATCCCAGGAAGAACAGACATATGTATATGTGTAAAAGAACCACATCTTGCACACCTACAACAAGCCAAACATTGTAATCAAACTTGCTGTGATAAAAAATAAAAATTAAATGAAAAAAAACGAACCAGAAATAGTGAGACAAACTTAAGGGTCTTTTTCCTGGCACATTCCATTCTAACTTACAACCTAGAACACGACTTCCATTGAGGCTCTGTTGCCCTAGTCACCAGATTCGGTAAAGGGGAACTGCTGCCACCTTGTGGCCGTTTCACACAACAGCAGCTTGAATCCCAGCGCTAATGGTCAGTTGATATTCAAAATCATTGCAGGCCTGTAAATGAGACCTGCCCTGAAAAGAAATCCTGGGGTCGTATACTGACCAAAAAATTCAAAAGACCTCCATGTTTCAAAACGACAGTTTCAAGAGGCATATTTTACGGACATTTGTGTTCTGCTTCTTTTTCTTTCTTTCTTTCTTGTTGTTAAAAAATGGGAATGGAAAAAGGCAACCCTCAGAATGGGAGAAAATATGTGAAAACGAATCAATGGACAAAGGTTTAATCTCCAGTATACATAAACAGCTCATGCAGCTTAATATTAAAAAAAAAAAAAAAACCCACTTCAAAAATGGGTAGAATATCTAAATAGACATTTCTTCAAAGGAGACTCAGAGATGGCCAAGATGCACATGAAAAGCTGCTCAACATCACTAATTATTAGAGAAATGCAAATCAAAACTTCAATGAGGTATCACCTCACACCTGTTAGAATGGGCATCATCAGAAAATCTACAAACTACAAATGCTGCGGAGGGTGTGGACAAATGGATCCCTCTTCCACTATTGGTGGGAATGTCAATTGATACAGTCACTATGGAGAACAGTATGGAGGTTCATTAAAAAAACTAAAAATACAATTACCATATGATCCAGCAATCCCACTTCTGGGCACATACCCAGAGAAAACCATAAATCAAAAAGACACATGCACCACAATGTTCATTGCAGCACTATTTACAATAGCCAGGTAATGGAAGCAAGCTAAATGCCCACAGACAGACGAATGGATAAAGATGTGGTACATATATAAAATGGAATATTGCTCAGCCATAAAAAGGAATGAAACTGGGTCATTTGTAGAGACGTGGATGGATCTAGAGACTGTCATACAGAGAGACGTAGGTCAGAAAGAGAAAAACAAATATTGCGTATTAATGCATATATGTGGAAGCTAGAAAAATGGTAGAGATGAACCGGTTTGCAGGGCAGAATTAGAGACACAGGGTTAGAGAACAAACGTATGGAAACCAAGGGGGGGAAGCCATGGGGTGGTGGTGGTGGGATGAGTTGGGAGATTGGGACTGACTTGTATACATGTATATGTATAAAATAGATAACTAACAATAACCTGCTGTATAAAAAAATAAATAACCTTAAATTTCAAATATTTAAAAAACAAATAAAATTTAAAAATAAAACAGAAAAATGTTCTTCCCTTCACACAGATGTATTTATATGAATGAATGATTTCCATGCTTATATCTATAAATACATAAATGAGGACTAAAATCTACCTTGAAAAAAACAGAAAAAATAAACAGAACCCACTAGTTATACAGAGGAAAACCCTATCAGGGCACTTGCTCCAGTGGTAAACAATTCTGAAGGTGGTCGGAGGTGCCGAATTATCTCCCATGCAGCCAGCAGCCCCCCCGCAAGGAGCGTCCTCATTGCAAAGCTGGGGGACCGTACATAGGCGTCTGTGAGTAAACGTGAGCTGAGCCCCCAGCCAGCTGCTGCTGAACTGTTCCCACCCTTCCCAGGTAAAACACCTGAATATGTACAAGGACTTGAAAGCATAGAGGAAGGGCCGTGGATCCACACCAGTGAAAGCACGCAGGCTGACTTGGTGCCTGCAGGCCTGCCAGGATGATCCTGGCCCCAGGCGCTCTTCTGAAAACTTTCCATTTCCCTGCCTGAGATATCCGTCCTGTCTTGGCCCCCACTGCTTTTTTCCTCCCTCACCTCTGCCCGCGGAGAAATTCCAGCGGAAGGTATGGGTGACCCATCCTCTTCTTTAGCAGGTGGCAGTCTGGAGACTCCTGCAGAAAGTCCAGCAGAGCTCCTCTCACACCGGGCCACCCACAAAACCGTGCCCCCTCACTCCCTCCCACCGGCACAGCCCCGAGACTGCTGACGGGGCAGAGAATATGGCGTCAGGCACAGCTGCAGGGGCTGTTGCTCCCTGGAGCGGTGTTTATATTGACCTCAACCCAGGCACACCTGGGGAGGGCTGGCCGGCAGGGACAGGCTGCTCCGGTCAGCCAATCCTCACCCCTCAGTGGCTCCCATTGCAGAAAATGGACCTCGCTGAAACGGCCAGTTCCAAGGAACAGGTGTGGGACCCAGAGAGTCAGGATAGACAAGGGGCTGCATCTCCGGCTTGTTTTCTCATCATTTTATCTGGCCCATGAGTGGGAGACAATTTCAAGAAGGCCTAATCCTAATGAGAGGAACCCAGGAGTCAGGGGGAGGAGGGGTGATGGTTGGAGACAAAGGCCTGGTGCCCCGGCTGCAGTGGAAGTCTCTGGAAGACCAGGCAGAGGGAGGCTGCACAGAGTGATGCCCAGGGTCAGAGACCTGTCGGAGCTGCTGTTTGTTAGTTCAAGTCCTGCTCTGAGGTGCTCTGTGTCAGCTCTGCGTGACAGGCGTTCTGGGGTGCTCTGCAATGAGGGCTATGTGCACGGTTCCTGTGTGCCCAGCCCTGCCATGGTACCTGCCCAGGGCAGCTCTGTATCATGGGAGGTGCCTAAGCACGAGAGCCTCGTGGGCTGCTGGGTAGTTTCACAGGTGAGCTCCATACCCTGGGAGTGGCCTGAACATGAGAACCCCGTTGGCTGCTGGGGCCCTGCTCAGGTGAGCCCCATATCCTGGGAGGGGCCTGACCACGAGAGCCCCGTGGGCTGCTGGGGACCTGGTAAAGGATGTTAGGACAGTCAGTGAAGCCACCGAGGATATACATCCAGTAGTTCCTAATTCCTAGACCCTACTGGTCATTCTACCATCCACCAGGACATGGTATTCTGTGTTAGACTTCAATGATGCCTTCTTCTGTATTCCATTGGTCCCAGAAAGGCTCTGCTGCCCTAGGAACCAGACTTGGGAATGGAGAAACGCGGCCGCCTTGTGGCCATTTCCCACAACAGCAGCTTTAAACCCACTGCTAGTGGTCACTAAATGTTCACACTCCTTGCAGGCCTGTGAATAACACCTGCCCTCAAAAACAAACATGGGGTCGAAAATTGACCAAAAAATTCAAAAGAGGGCAACCATCCAAGAAGACAATTTCAAGAGTTTAATTGTACTCTCCGTTTTTTTCTGTTTTTCTCTGCCAGAAATTTTAAAAGGCATGGGAAAATGCTAAACATTAGGAATAATTAAAGATATGCAGATCCAAATTACAAAAACCTATCAGCTCACAGCAGTCAGAATGGCCATCAGCAAAAATTCTGCAAACAATAAATGCTGAAGGGGTTTTGGAGAAATGCCTACCCTTGCTTCAACGTGGGACATGGTAAGAGCCAGTCATGAAAACAAAAATGACGTGCCTTGTAAAGATAAATACTGAGCTACCATTCAATCAAGCATACCCACTGCTGGGCCTGTCACCTGAGGGGATGAGACTCAAAAAGACAGGCTGGGATTCACTGGTGGCGCAGTGGATGAGAGTCCGCCTGCCAGTGCAGGGGACATGGATTCATGCCCCGATTTGGGGAGATCCCACATGCCGCGGAGCGGCTGTTCCCGTGAGCTATGGCTGCTGGGCCTGCACGTCCGGAGCCTGTGCTCTGCAATGGGAGGGCCCACGGCAGTGAGAGGCCCATGTACCACAAAAAAAGACACATGCTGGCAATCCTGCACTCCAGCAATATTGACCACAGCCCACACTTGGAAGCTACGAAAATGTCCATCAACAGAGGAATGCTCAAAGAAGAAGTGGTCCATGAACACAATGGGATATGACTCCAATAAAAAAAAATATATAAATTCAATTTCTACAACAAACAGAAGTAAGGAGACATCAGCTTTTTGGGGCACATTCCACTCTAATATATAACCGAGGAACACCACTGCCAGGAGGGTCTGTTTCCCTAGTTAACAGATTGGGAAAAGCAGAAATGCTGCCGCCCTCTGGCCGTTACCTGCAACAGCAGCTTTAAAACCTGTGCTAAGGGTCACTTCATAGGCACCAGTACTGGAGGGCTGTGAGTGAAACCTGCCCTCATAATGTCTTGAGGGAGGGAATGGCCAAAATATTTCTAAATGTCACACATACTTCCCGAAAACAATTTGAAGAGGTAAGCTGTACTCACAGTTTGAAGGAACAAAGGACATGCCAGAAAGCTCAATTTCAAGGTATTATGAGACGCATGCCAATCCAACCACAAAGCGGTATCAGCTCACACTAGTCAGAATAAACTTCAGAAAAAACGACTACAAAGGATAAACGCTGAAGGTGTTGTGGAGAAGAGCATAACCTCAACTTTTAGTGGGACGTAACCTGGTAAGAGCCACTAATGAGAAGAGAATGGCGGTGCCTCTACAAGGTAAACACTTTGCTACCATATGATCCAGCAGGCGAACTCCTGGGCCTATAACCTAAGAAGCCAGAATTGGAAAGACACAGGCAGGCAAATGTGCATTGCCGCAGCATTACCATAGCCATGACATGGGAGCAACCAAAAAGTCCATCAACAGATGAGTGGACAAAGAAGAACTGGTACATGTGCGGACAGAATATTAGCCAAGGATAAAAAGGACACAATGCCATTTGCAGCACCGTAGAGGAGTCTAGAGGTAATCACGTGACTTGTAGTAAGTCAGAAAGAGAAAGACACATATCGTATGATATCACTTATAGGTGTTACCTAAGAATTGATACTAGTGAAGATATTTCCACAGAGAAGGGCAATCACAGATTCATTAAACAAACTTATGGTTCACCAATGGAAAGGTGTGAGGATTGGATACATTAGGATATTGGGGTTAACAGACAGATACAAACACAGGTGAAAGAGATAATCACCAAACACCTACGGAATACCAAGAGAAGACTACTCAACATTCTGTCCTAACATACATGGGAAAAGGATCCCAGGAAGAACAGACATATGTATATGTGTAAAAGAACCACATCTTGCACACCTACAACAAGCCAAACATTGTAATCAAACTTGCTGTGATAAAAAATAAAAATTAAATGAAAAAAAACGAACCAGAAATAGTGAGACAAACTTAAGGGTCTTTTTCCTGGCACATTCCATTCTAACTTACAACCTAGAACACGACTTCCATTGAGGCTCTGTTGCCCTAGTCACCAGATTCGGTAAAGGGGAACTGCTGCCACCTTGTGGCCGTTTCACACAACAGCAGCTTGAATCCCAGCGCTAATGGTCAGTTGATATTCAAAATCATTGCAGGCCTGTAAATGAGACCTGCCCTGAAAAGAAATCCTGGGGTCGTATACTGACCAAAAAATTCAAAAGACCTCCATGTTTCAAAACGACAGTTTCAAGAGGCATATTTTACGGACATTTGTGTTCTGCTTCTTTTTCTTTCTTTCTTTCTTGTTGTTAAAAAATGGGAATGGAAAAAGGCAACCCTCAGAATGGGAGAAAATATGTGAAAACGAATCAATGGACAAAGGTTTAATCTCCAGTATACATAAACAGCTCATGCAGCTTAATATTAAAAAAAAAAAAAACAACCCACTTCAAAAATGGGTAGAATATCTAAATAGACATTTCTTCAAAGGAGACTCAGAGATGGCCAAGATGCACATGAAAAGCTGCTCAACATCACTAATTATTAGAGAAATGCAAATCAAAACTTCAATGAGGTATCACCTCACACCTGTTAGAATGGGCATCATCAGAAAATCTACAAACTACAAATGCTGCGGAGGGTGTGGACAAATGGATCCCTCTTCCACTATTGGTGGGAATGTCAATTGATACAGTCACTATGGAGAACAGTATGGAGGTTCATTAAAAAAACTAAAAATACAATTACCATATGATCCAGCAATCCCACTTCTGGGCATATACCCAGAGAAAACCATAAATCAAAAAGACACATGCACCACAATGTTCATTGCAGCACTATTTACAATAGCCAGGTAATGGAAGCAAGCTAAATGCCCACAGACAGACGAATGGATAAAGATGTGGTACATATATAAAATGGAATATTGCTCAGCCATAAAAAGGAATGAAACTGGGTCATTTGTAGAGACGTGGATGGATCTAGAGACTGTCATACAGAGAGACGTAGGTCAGAAAGAGAAAAACAAATATTGCGTATTAATGCATATATGTGGAAGCTAGAAAAATGGTAGAGATGAACCGGTTTGCAGGGCAGAATTAGAGACACAGGGTTAGAGAACAAACGTATGGAAACCAAGGGGGGGAAGCCATGGGGTGGTGGTGGTGGGATGAGTTGGGAGATTGGGACTGACTTGTATACATGTATATGTATAAAATAGATAACTAACAATAACCTGCTGTATAAAAAAATAAATAACCTTAAATTTCAAATATTTAAAAAACAAATAAAATTTAAAAATAAAACAGAAAAATGTTCTTCCCTTCACACAGATGTATTTATATGAATGAATGATTTCCATGCTTATATCTATAAATACATAAATGAGGACTAAAATCTACCTTGAAAAAAACAGAAAAAATAAACAGAACCCACTAGTTATACAGAGGAAAACCCTATCAGGGCACTTGCTCCAGTGGTAAACAATTCTGAAGGTGGTCGGAGGTGCCGAATTATCTCCCATGCAGCCAGCAGCCCCCCCGCAAGGAGCGTCCTCATTGCAAAGCTGGGGGACCGTACATAGGCGTCTGTGAGTAAACGTGAGCTGAGCCCCCAGCCAGCTGCTGCTGAACTGTTCCCACCCTTCCCAGGTAAAACACCTGAATATGTACAAGGACTTGAAAGCATAGAGGAAGGGCCGTGGATCCACACCAGTGAAAGCACGCAGGCTGACTTGGTGCCTGCAGGCCTGCCAGGATGATCCTGGCCCCAGGCGCTCTTCTGAAAACTTTCCATTTCCCTGCCTGAGATATCCGTCCTGTCTTGGCCCCCACTGCTTTTTTCCTCCCTCACCTCTGCCCGCGGAGAAATTCCAGCGGAAGGTATGGGTGACCCATCCTCTTCTTTAGCAGGTGGCAGTCTGGAGACTCCTGCAGAAAGTCCAGCAGAGCTCCTCTCACACCGGGCCACCCACAAAACCGTGCCCCCTCACTCCCTCCCACCGGCACAGCCCCGAGACTGCTGACGGGGCAGAGAATATGGCGTCAGGCACAGCTGCAGGGGCTGTTGCTCCCTGGAGCGGTGTTTATATTGACCTCAACCCAGGCACACCTGGGGAGGGCTGGCCGGCAGGGACAGGCTGCTCCGGTCAGCCAATCCTCACCCCTCAGTGGCTCCCATTGCAGAAAATGGACCTCGCTGAAACGGCCAGTTCCAAGGAACAGGTGTGGGACCCAGAGAGTCAGGATAGACAAGGGGCTGCATCTCCGGCTTGTTTTCTCATCATTTTATCTGGCCCATGAGTGGGAGACAATTTCAAGAAGGCCTAATCCTAATGAGAGGAACCCAGGAGTCAGGGGGAGGAGGGGTGATGGTTGGAGACAAAGGCCTGGTGCCCCGGCTGCAGTGGAAGTCTCTGGAAGACCAGGCAGAGGGAGGCTGCACAGAGTGATGCCCAGGGTCAGAGACCTGTCGGAGCTGCTGTTTGTTAGTTCAAGTCCTGCTCTGAGGTGCTCTGTGTCAGCTCTGCGTGACAGGCGTTCTGGGGTGCTCTGCAATGAGGGCTATGTGCACGGTTCCTGTGTGCCCAGCCCTGCCATGGTACCTGCCCAGGGCAGCTCTGTATCATGGGAGGTGCCTAAGCACGAGAGCCTCGTGGGCTGCTGGGTAGTTTCACAGGTGAGCTCCATACCCTGGGAGTGGCCTGAACATGAGAACCCCGTTGGCTGCTGGGGCCCTGCTCAGGTGAGCCCCATATCCTGGGAGGGGCCTGACCACGAGAGCCCCGTGGGCTGCTGGGGACCTGGTAAAGGATGTTAGGACAGTCAGTGAAGCCACCGAGGATATACATCCAGTAGTTCCTAATTCCTAGACCCTACTGGTCATTCTACCATCCACCAGGACATGGTATTCTGTGTTAGACTTCAATGATGCCTTCTTCTCTATTCCATTGGTCCCAGAAAGGCTCTGCTGCCCTAGGAACCAGACTTGGGAATGGAGAAACGCGGCCGCCTTGTGGCCATTTCCCACAACAGCAGCTTTAAACCCACTGCTAGTGGTCACTAAATGTTCACACTCCTTGCAGGCCTGTGAATAACACCTGCCCTCAAAAACAAACATGGGGTCGAAAATTGACCAAAAAATTCAAAAGAGGGCAACCATCCAAGAAGACAATTTCAAGAGTTTAATTGTACTCTCCGTTTTTTTCTGTTTTTCTCTGCCAGAAATTTTAAAAGGCATGGGAAAATGCTAAACATTAGGAATAATTAAAGATATGCAGATCCAAATTACAAAAACCTATCAGCTCACAGCAGTCAGAATGGCCATCAGCAAAAATTCTGCAAACAATAAATGCTGAAGGGGTTTTGGAGAAATGCCTACCCTTGCTTCAACGTGGGACATGGTAAGAGCCAGTCATGAAAACAAAAATGACGTGCCTTGTAAAGATAAATACTGAGCTACCATTCAATCAAGCATACCCACTGCTGGGCCTGTCACCTGAGGGGATGAGACTCAAAAAGACAGGCTGGGATTCACTGGTGGCGCAGTGGATGAGAGTCCGCCTGCCAGTGCAGGGGACATGGATTCATGCCCCGATTTGGGGAGATCCCACATGCCGCGGAGCGGCTGTTCCCGTGAGCTATGGCTGCTGGGCCTGCACGTCCGGAGCCTGTGCTCTGCAATGGGAGGGCCCACGGCAGTGAGAGGCCCATGTACCACAAAAAAAGACACATGCTGGCAATCCTGCACTCCAGCAATATTGACCACAGCCCACACTTGGAAGCTACGAAAATGTCCATCAACAGAGGAATGCTCAAAGAAGAAGTGGTCCATGAACACAATGGGATATGACTCCAATAAAAAAAAATATATAAATTCAATTTCTACAACAAACAGAAGTAAGGAGACATCAGCTTTTTGGGGCACATTCCACTCTAATATATAACCGAGGAACACCACTGCCAGGAGGGTCTGTTTCCCTAGTTAACAGATTGGGAAAAGCAGAAATGCTGCCGCCCTCTGGCCGTTACCTGCAACAGCAGCTTTAAAACCTGTGCTAAGGGTCACTTCATAGGCACCAGTACTGGAGGGCTGTGAGTGAAACCTGCCCTCATAATGTCTTGAGGGAGGGAATGGCCAAAATATTTCTAAATGTCACACATACTTCCCGAAAACAATTTGAAGAGGTAAGCTGTACTCACAGTTTGAAGGAACAAAGGACATGCCAGAAAGCTCAATTTCAAGGTATTATGAGACGCATGCCAATCCAACCACAAAGCGGTATCAGCTCACACTAGTCAGAATAAACTTCAGAAAAAGCTACTACAAAGGATAAACGCTGAAGGTGTTGTGGAGAAGAGCATAACCTCAACTTTTAGTGGGACGTAACCTGGTAAGAGCCACTAATGAGAAGAGAATGGCGGTGCCTCTACAAGGTAAACACTTTGCTACCATATGATCCAGCAGGCGAACTCCTGGGCCTATAACCTAAGAAGCCAGAATTGGAAAGACACAGGCAGGCAAATGTGCATTGCCGCAGCATTACCATAGCCATGACATGGGAGCAACCAAAAAGTCCATCAACAGATGAGTGGACAAAGAAGAACTGGTACATGTGCAGACAGAATATTAGCCAAGGAAAAAAAGGACACAATGCCATTTGCAGCACCGTAGAGGAGTCTAGAGGTAATCACGTGACTTGTAGTAAGTCAGAAAGAGAAAGACACATATCGTATGATATCACTTATAGGTGTTACCTAAGAATTGATACTAGTGAAGATATTTCCACAGAGAAGGGCAATCACAGATTCATTAAACAAACTTATGGTTCACCAATGGAAAGGTGTGAGGATTGGATACATTAGGATATTGGGGTTAACAGACAGATACAAACACAGGTGAAAGAGATAATCACCAAACACCTACGGAATACCAAGAGAAGACTACTCAACATTCTGTCCTAACATACATGGGAAAAGGATCCCAGGAAGAACAGACATATGTATATGTGTAAAAGAACCACATCTTGCACACCTACAACAAGCCAAACATTGTAATCAAACTTGCTGTGATAAAAAATAAAAATTAAATGAAAAAAAACGAACCAGAAATAGTGAGACAAACTTAAGGGTCTTTTTCCTGGCACATTCCATTCTAACTTACAACCTAGAACACGACTTCCATTGAGGCTCTGTTGCCCTAGTCACCAGATTCGGTAAAGGGGAACTGCTGCCACCTTGTGGCCGTTTCACACAACAGCAGCTTGAATCCCAGCGCTAATGGTCAGTTGATATTCAAAATCATTGCAGGCCTGTAAATGAGACCTGCCCTGAAAAGAAATCCTGGGGTCGTATACTGACCAAAAAATTCAAAAGACCTCCATGTTTCAAAACGACAGTTTCAAGAGGCATATTTTACGGACATTTGTGTTCTGCTTCTTTTTCTTTCTTTCTTTCTTGTTGTTAAAAAATGGGAATGGAAAAAGGCAACCCTCAGAATGGGAGAAAATATGTGAAAACGAATCAATGGACAAAGGTTTAATCTCCAGTATACATAAACAGCTCATGCAGCTTAATATTAAAAAAAAAAAAAACAACCCACTTCAAAAATGGGTAGAATATCTAAATAGACATTTCTTCAAAGGAGACTCAGAGATGGCCAAGATGCACATGAAAAGCTGCTCAACATCACTAATTATTAGAGAAATGCAAATCAAAACTTCAATGAGGTATCACCTCACACCTGTTAGAATGGGCATCATCAGAAAATCTACAAACTACAAATGCTGCGGAGGGTGTGGACAAATGGATCCCTCTTCCACTATTGGTGGGAATGTCAATTGATACAGTCACTATGGAGAACAGTATGGAGGTTCATTAAAAAAACTAAAAATACAATTACCATATGATCCAGCAATCCCACTTCTGGGCATATACCCAGAGAAAACCATAAATCAAAAAGACACATGCACCACAATGTTCATTGCAGCACTATTTACAATAGCCAGGTAATGGAAGCAAGCTAAATGCCCACAGACAGACGAATGGATAAAGATGTGGTACATATATAAAATGGAATATTGCTCAGCCATAAAAAGGAATGAAACTGGGTCATTTGTAGAGACGTGGATGGATCTAGAGACTGTCATACAGAGAGACGTAGGTCAGAAAGAGAAAAACAAATATTGCGTATTAATGCATATATGTGGAAGCTAGAAAAATGGTAGAGATGAACCGGTTTGCAGGGCAGAATTAGAGACACAGGGTTAGAGAACAAACGTATGGAAACCAAGGGGGGGAAGCCATGGGGTGGTGGTGGTGGGATGAGTTGGGAGATTGGGACTGACTTGTATACATGTATATGTATAAAATAGATAACTAACAATAACCTGCTGTATAAAAAAATAAATAACCTTAAATTTCAAATATTTAAAAAACAAATAAAATTTAAAAATAAAACAGAAAAATGTTCTTCCCTTCACACAGATGTATTTATATGAATGAATGATTTCCATGCTTATATCTATAAATACATAAATGAGGACTAAAATCTACCTTGAAAAAAACAGAAAAAATAAACAGAACCCACTAGTTATACAGAGGAAAACCCTATCAGGGCACTTGCTCCAGTGGTAAACAATTCTGAAGGTGGTCGGAGGTGCCGAATTATCTCCCATGCAGCCAGCAGCCCCCCCGCAAGGAGCGTCCTCATTGCAAAGCTGGGGGACCGTACATAGGCGTCTGTGAGTAAACGTGAGCTGAGCCCCCAGCCAGCTGCTGCTGAACTGTTCCCACCCTTCCCAGGTAAAACACCTGAATATGTACAAGGACTTGAAAGCATAGAGGAAGGGCCGTGGATCCACACCAGTGAAAGCACGCAGGCTGACTTGGTGCCTGCAGGCCTGCCAGGATGATCCTGGCCCCAGGCGCTCTTCTGAAAACTTTCCATTTCCCTGCCTGAGATATCCGTCCTGTCTTGGCCCCCACTGCTTTTTTCCTCCCTCACCTCTGCCCGCGGAGAAATTCCAGCGGAAGGTATGGGTGACCCATCCTCTTCTTTAGCAGGTGGCAGTCTGGAGACTCCTGCAGAAAGTCCAGCAGAGCTCCTCTCACACCGGGCCACCCACAAAACCGTGCCCCCTCACTCCCTCCCACCGGCACAGCCCCGAGACTGCTGACGGGGCAGAGAATATGGCGTCAGGCACAGCTGCGGGGGCTGTTGCTCCCTGGAGCGGTGTTTATATTGACCTCAACCCAGGCACACCTGGGGAGGGCTGGCCGGCAGGGACAGGCTGCTCCGGTCAGCCAATCCTCACCCCTCAGTGGCTCCCATTGCAGAAAATGGACCTCGCTGAAACGGCCAGTTCCAAGGAACAGGTGTGGGACCCAGAGAGTCAGGATAGACAAGGGGCTGCATCTCCGGCTTGTTTTCTCATCATTTTATCTGGCCCATGAGTGGGGGACAATTTCAAGAAGGCCTAATCCTAATGAGAGGAACCCAGGAGTCAGGGGGAGGAGGGGTGATGGTTGGAGACAAAGGCCTGGTGCCCCGGCTGCAGTGGAAGTCTCTGGAAGACCAGGCAGAGGGAGGCTGCACAGAGTGATGCCCAGGGTCAGAGACCTGTCGGAGCTGCTGTTTGTTAGTTCAAGTCCTGCTCTGAGGT
Source organism: Mesoplodon bidens (assembly GCF_964165515.1). Classification (NCBI taxonomy): domain Eukaryota; kingdom Metazoa; phylum Chordata; class Mammalia; order Artiodactyla; family Ziphiidae; genus Mesoplodon; species Mesoplodon bidens. The sequence continues at coordinate 15,806 of NW_027672406.1, forward strand.
GCTCTGTGTCAGCTCTGCGTGACAGGCGTTCTGGGGTGCTCTGCAATGAGGGCTATGTGCACGGTTCCTGTGTGCCCAGCCCTGCCATGGTACCTGCCCAGGGCAGCTCTGTATCATGGGAGGTGCCTAAGCACGAGAGCCTCGTGGGCTGCTGGGTAGTTTCACAGGTGAGCTCCATACCCTGGGAGTGGCCTGAACATGAGAACCCCGTTGGCTGCTGGGGCCCTGCTCAGGTGAGCCCCATATCCTGGGAGGGGCCTGACCACGAGAGCCCCGTGGGCTGCTGGGGACCTGGTAAAGGATGTTAGGACAGTCAGTGAAGCCACCGAGGATATACATCCAGTAGTTCCTAATTCCTAGACCCTACTGGTCATTCTACCATCCACCAGGACATGGTATTCTGTGTTAGACTTCAATGATGCCTTCTTCTCTATTCCATTGGTCCCAGAAAGGCTCTGCTGCCCTAGGAACCAGACTTGGGAATGGAGAAACGCGGCCGCCTTGTGGCCATTTCCCACAACAGCAGCTTTAAACCCACTGCTAGTGGTCACTAAATGTTCACACTCCTTGCAGGCCTGTGAATAACACCTGCCCTCAAAAACAAACATGGGGTCGAAAATTGACCAAAAAATTCAAAAGAGGGCAACCATCCAAGAAGACAATTTCAAGAGTTTAATTGTACTCTCCGTTTTTTTCTGTTTTTCTCTGCCAGAAATTTTAAAAGGCATGGGAAAATGCTAAACATTAGGAATAATTAAAGATATGCAGATCCAAATTACAAAAACCTATCAGCTCACAGCAGTCAGAATGGCCATCAGCAAAAATTCTGCAAACAATAAATGCTGAAGGGGTTTTGGAGAAATGCCTACCCTTGCTTCAACGTGGGACATGGTAAGAGCCAGTCATGAAAACAAAAATGACGTGCCTTGTAAAGATAAATACTGAGCTACCATTCAATCAAGCATACCCACTGCTGGGCCTGTCACCTGAGGGGATGAGACTCAAAAAGACAGGCTGGGATTCACTGGTGGCGCAGTGGATGAGAGTCCGCCTGCCAGTGCAGGGGACATGGATTCATGCCCCGATTTGGGGAGATCCCACATGCCGCGGAGCGGCTGTTCCCGTGAGCTATGGCTGCTGGGCCTGCACGTCCGGAGCCTGTGCTCTGCAATGGGAGGGCCCACGGCAGTGAGAGGCCCATGTACCACAAAAAAAGACACATGCTGGCAATCCTGCACTCCAGCAATATTGACCACAGCCCACACTTGGAAGCTACGAAAATGTCCATCAACAGAGGAATGCTCAAAGAAGAAGTGGTCCATGAACACAATGGGATATGACTCCAATAAAAAAAAATATATAAATTCAATTTCTACAACAAACAGAAGTAAGGAGACATCAGCTTTTTGGGGCACATTCCACTCTAATATATAACCGAGGAACACCACTGCCAGGAGGGTCTGTTTCCCTAGTTAACAGATTGGGAAAAGCAGAAATGCTGCCGCCCTCTGGCCGTTACCTGCAACAGCAGCTTTAAAACCTGTGCTAAGGGTCACTTCATAGGCACCAGTACTGGAGGGCTGTGAGTGAAACCTGCCCTCATAATGTCTTGAGGGAGGGAATGGCCAAAATATTTCTAAATGTCACACATACTTCCCGAAAACAATTTGAAGAGGTAAGCTGTACTCACAGTTTGAAGGAACAAAGGACATGCCAGAAAGCTCAATTTCAAGGTATTATGAGACGCATGCCAATCCAACCACAAAGCGGTATCAGCTCACACTAGTCAGAATAAACTTCAGAAAAAGCTACTACAAAGGATAAACGCTGAAGGTGTTGTGGAGAAGAGCATAACCTCAACTTTTAGTGGGACGTAACCTGGTAAGAGCCACTAATGAGAAGAGAATGGCGGTGCCTCTACAAGGTAAACACTTTGCTACCATATGATCCAGCAGGCGAACTCCTGGGCCTATAACCTAAGAAGCCAGAATTGGAAAGACACAGGCAGGCAAATGTGCATTGCCGCAGCATTACCATAGCCATGACATGGGAGCAACCAAAAAGTCCATCAACAGATGAGTGGACAAAGAAGAACTGGTACATGTGCAGACAGAATATTAGCCAAGGAAAAAAAGGACACAATGCCATTTGCAGCACCGTAGAGGAGTCTAGAGGTAATCACGTGACTTGTAGTAAGTCAGAAAGAGAAAGACACATATCGTATGATATCACTTATAGGTGTTACCTAAGAATTGATACTAGTGAAGATATTTCCACAGAGAAGGGCAATCACAGATTCATTAAACAAACTTATGGTTCACCAATGGAAAGGTGTGAGGATTGGATACATTAGGATATTGGGGTTAACAGACAGATACAAACACAGGTGAAAGAGATAATCACCAAACACCTACGGAATACCAAGAGAAGACTACTCAACATTCTGTCCTAACATACATGGGAAAAGGATCCCAGGAAGAACAGACATATGTATATGTGTAAAAGAACCACATCTTGCACACCTACAACAAGCCAAACATTGTAATCAAACTTGCTGTGATAAAAAATAAAAATTAAATGAAAAAAAACGAACCAGAAATAGTGAGACAAACTTAAGGGTCTTTTTCCTGGCACATTCCATTCTAACTTACAACCTAGAACACGACTTCCATTGAGGCTCTGTTGCCCTAGTCACCAGATTCGGTAAAGGGGAACTGCTGCCACCTTGTGGCCGTTTCACACAACAGCAGCTTGAATCCCAGCGCTAATGGTCAGTTGATATTCAAAATCATTGCAGGCCTGTAAATGAGACCTGCCCTGAAAAGAAATCCTGGGGTCGTATACTGACCAAAAAATTCAAAAGACCTCCATGTTTCAAAACGACAGTTTCAAGAGGCATATTTTACGGACATTTGTGTTCTGCTTCTTTTTCTTTCTTTCTTTCTTGTTGTTAAAAAATGGGAATGGAAAAAGGCAACCCTCAGAATGGGAGAAAATATGTGAAAACGAATCAATGGACAAAGGTTTAATCTCCAGTATACATAAACAGCTCATGCAGCTTAATATTAAAAAAAAAAAAAACAACCCACTTCAAAAATGGGTAGAATATCTAAATAGACATTTCTTCAAAGGAGACTCAGAGATGGCCAAGATGCACATGAAAAGCTGCTCAACATCACTAATTATTAGAGAAATGCAAATCAAAACTTCAATGAGGTATCACCTCACACCTGTTAGAATGGGCATCATCAGAAAATCTCCAAACTACAAATGCTGCGGAGGGTGTGGACAAATGGATCCCTCTTCCACTATTGGTGGGAATGTCAATTGATACAGTCACTATGGAGAACAGTATGGAGGTTCATTAAAAAAACTAAAAATACAATTACCATATGATCCAGCAATCCCACTTCTGGGCATATACCCAGAGAAAACCATAAATCAAAAAGACACATGCACCACAATGTTCATTGCAGCACTATTTACAATAGCCAGGTAATGGAAGCAAGCTAAATGCCCACAGACAGACGAATGGATAAAGATGTGGTACATATATAAAATGGAATATTGCTCAGCCATAAAAAGGAATGAAACTGGGTCATTTGTAGAGACGTGGATGGATCTAGAGACTGTCATACAGAGAGACGTAGGTCAGAAAGAGAAAAACAAATATTGCGTATTAATGCATATATGTGGAAGCTAGAAAAATGGTAGAGATGAACCGGTTTGCAGGGCAGAATTAGAGACACAGGGTTAGAGAACAAACGTATGGAAACCAAGGGGGGGAAGCCATGGGGTGGTGGTGGTGGGATGAGTTGGGAGATTGGGACTGACTTGTATACATGTATATGTATAAAATAGATAACTAACAATAACCTGCTGTATAAAAAAATAAATAACCTTAAATTTCAAATATTTAAAAAACAAATAAAATTTAAAAATAAAACAGAAAAATGTTCTTCCCTTCACACAGATGTATTTATATGAATGAATGATTTCCATGCTTATATCTATAAATACATAAATGAGGACTAAAATCTACCTTGAAAAAAACAGAAAAAATAAACAGAACCCACTAGTTATACAGAGGAAAACCCTATCAGGGCACTTGCTCCAGTGGTAAACAATTCTGAAGGTGGTCGGAGGTGCCGAATTATCTCCCATGCAGCCAGCAGCCCCCCCGCAAGGAGCGTCCTCATTGCAAAGCTGGGGGACCGTACATAGGCGTCTGTGAGTAAACGTGAGCTGAGCCCCCAGCCAGCTGCTGCTGAACTGTTCCCACCCTTCCCAGGTAAAACACCTGAATATGTACAAGGACTTGAAAGCATAGAGGAAGGGCCGTGGATCCACACCAGTGAAAGCACGCAGGCTGACTTGGTGCCTGCAGGCCTGCCAGGATGATCCTGGCCCCAGGCGCTCTTCTGAAAACTTTCCATTTCCCTGCCTGAGATATCCGTCCTGTCTTGGCCCCCACTGCTTTTTTCCTCCCTCACCTCTGCCCGCGGAGAAATTCCAGCGGAAGGTATGGGTGACCCATCCTCTTCTTTAGCAGGTGGCAGTCTGGAGACTCCTGCAGAAAGTCCAGCAGAGCTCCTCTCACACCGGGCCACCCACAAAACCGTGCCCCCTCACTCCCTCCCACCGGCACAGCCCCGAGACTGCTGACGGGGCAGAGAATATGGCGTCAGGCACAGCTGCGGGGGCTGTTGCTCCCTGGAGCGGTGTTTATATTGACCTCAACCCAGGCACACCTGGGGAGGGCTGGCCGGCAGGGACAGGCTGCTCCGGTCAGCCAATCCTCACCCCTCAGTGGCTCCCATTGCAGAAAATGGACCTCGCTGAAACGGCCAGTTCCAAGGAACAGGTGTGGGACCCAGAGAGTCAGGATAGACAAGGGGCTGCATCTCCGGCTTGTTTTCTCATCATTTTATCTGGCCCATGAGTGGGAGACAATTTCAAGAAGGCCTAATCCTAATGAGAGGAACCCAGGAGTCAGGGGGAGGAGGGGTGATGGTTGGAGACAAAGGCCTGGTGCCCCGGCTGCAGTGGAAGTCTCTGGAAGACCAGGCAGAGGGAGGCTGCACAGAGTGATGCCCAGGGTCAGAGACCTGTCGGAGCTGCTGTTTGTTAGTTCAAGTCCTGCTCTGAGGTGCTCTGTGTCAGCTCTGCGTGACAGGCGTTCTGGGGTGCTCTGCAATGAGGGCTATGTGCACGGTTCCTGTGTGCCCAGCCCTGCCATGGTACCTGCCCAGGGCAGCTCTGTATCATGGGAGGTGCCTAAGCACGAGAGCCTCGTGGGCTGCTGGGTAGTTTCACAGGTGAGCTCCATACCCTGGGAGTGGCCTGAACATGAGAACCCCGTTGGCTGCTGGGGCCCTGCTCAGGTGAGCCCCATATCCTGGGAGGGGCCTGACCACGAGAGCCCCGTGGGCTGCTGGGGACCTGGTAAAGGATGTTAGGACAGTCAGTGAAGCCACCGAGGATATACATCCAGTAGTTCCTAATTCCTAGACCCTACTGGTCATTCTACCATCCACCAGGACATGGTATTCTGTGTTAGACTTCAATGATGCCTTCTTCTCTATTCCATTGGTCCCAGAAAGGCTCTGCTGCCCTAGGAACCAGACTTGGGAATGGAGAAACGCGGCCGCCTTGTGGCCATTTCCCACAACAGCAGCTTTAAACCCACTGCTAGTGGTCACTAAATGTTCACACTCCTTGCAGGCCTGTGAATAACACCTGCCCTCAAAAACAAACATGGGGTCGAAAATTGACCAAAAAATTCAAAAGAGGGCAACCATCCAAGAAGACAATTTCAAGAGTTTAATTGTACTCTCCGTTTTTTTCTGTTTTTCTCTGCCAGAAATTTTAAAAGGCATGGGAAAATGCTAAACATTAGGAATAATTAAAGATATGCAGATCCAAATTACAAAAACCTATCAGCTCACAGCAGTCAGAATGGCCATCAGCAAAAATTCTGCAAACAATAAATGCTGAAGGGGTTTTGGAGAAATGCCTACCCTTGCTTCAACGTGGGACATGGTAAGAGCCAGTCATGAAAACAAAAATGACGTGCCTTGTAAAGATAAATACTGAGCTACCATTCAATCAAGCATACCCACTGCTGGGCCTGTCACCTGAGGGGATGAGACTCAAAAAGACAGGCTGGGATTCACTGGTGGCGCAGTGGATGAGAGTCCGCCTGCCAGTGCAGGGGACATGGATTCATGCCCCGATTTGGGGAGATCCCACATGCCGCGGAGCGGCTGTTCCCGTGAGCTATGGCTGCTGGGCCTGCACGTCCGGAGCCTGTGCTCTGCAATGGGAGGGCCCACGGCAGTGAGAGGCCCATGTACCACAAAAAAAGACACATGCTGGCAATCCTGCACTCCAGCAATATTGACCACAGCCCACACTTGGAAGCTACGAAAATGTCCATCAACAGAGGAATGCTCAAAGAAGAAGTGGTCCATGAACACAATGGGATATGACTCCAATAAAAAAATATATATAAATTCAATTTCTACAACAAACAGAAGTAAGGAGACATCAGCTTTTTGGGGCACATTCCACTCTAATATATAACCGAGGAACACCACTGCCAGGAGGGTCTGTTTCCCTAGTTAACAGATTGGGAAAAGCAGAAATGCTGCCGCCCTCTGGCCGTTACCTGCAACAGCAGCTTTAAAACCTGTGCTAAGGGTCACTTCATAGGCACCAGTACTGGAGGGCTGTGAGTGAAACCTGCCCTCATAATGTCTTGAGGGAGGGAATGGCCAAAATATTTCTAAATGTCACACATACTTCCCGAAAACAATTTGAAGAGGTAAGCTGTACTCACAGTTTGAAGGAACAAAGGACATGCCAGAAAGCTCAATTTCAAGGTATTATGAGACGCATGCCAATCCAACCACAAAGCGGTATCAGCTCACACTAGTCAGAATAAACTTCAGAAAAAGCTACTACAAAGGATAAACGCTGAAGGTGTTGTGGAGAAGAGCATAACCTCAACTTTTAGTGGGACGTAACCTGGTAAGAGCCACTAATGAGAAGAGAATGGCGGTGCCTCTACAAGGTAAACACTTTGCTACCATATGATCCAGCAGGCGAACTCCTGGGCCTATAACCTAAGAAGCCAGAATTGGAAAGACACAGGCAGGCAAATGTGCATTGCCGCAGCATTACCATAGCCATGACATGGGAGCAACCAAAAAGTCCATCAACAGATGAGTGGACAAAGAAGAACTGGTACATGTGCAGACAGAATATTAGCCAAGGAAAAAAAGGACACAATGCCATTTGCAGCACCGTAGAGGAGTCTAGAGGTAATCACGTGACTTGTAGTAAGTCAGAAAGAGAAAGACACATATCGTATGATATCACTTATAGGTGTTACCTAAGAATTGATACTAGTGAAGATATTTCCACAGAGAAGGGCAATCACAGATTCATTAAACAAACTTATGGTTCACCAATGGAAAGGTGTGAGGATTGGATACATTAGGATATTGGGGTTAACAGACAGATACAAACACAGGTGAAAGAGATAATCACCAAACACCTACGGAATACCAAGAGAAGACTACTCAACATTCTGTCCTAACATACATGGGAAAAGGATCCCAGGAAGAACAGACATATGTATATGTGTAAAAGAACCACATCTTGCACACCTACAACAAGCCAAACATTGTAATCAAACTTGCTGTGATAAAAAATAAAAATTAAATGAAAAAAAACGAACCAGAAATAGTGAGACAAACTTAAGGGTCTTTTTCCTGGCACATTCCATTCTAACTTACAACCTAGAACACGACTTCCATTGAGGCTCTGTTGCCCTAGTCACCAGATTCGGTAAAGGGGAACTGCTGCCACCTTGTGGCCGTTTCACACAACAGCAGCTTGAATCCCAGCGCTAATGGTCAGTTGATATTCAAAATCATTGCAGGCCTGTAAATGAGACCTGCCCTGAAAAGAAATCCTGGGGTCGTATACTGACCAAAAAATTCAAAAGACCTCCATGTTTCAAAACGACAGTTTCAAGAGGCATATTTTACGGACATTTGTGTTCTGCTTCTTTTTCTTTCTTTCTTTCTTGTTGTTAAAAAATGGGAATGGAAAAAGGCAACCCTCAGAATGGGAGAAAATATGTGAAAACGAATCAATGGACAAAGGTTTAATCTCCAGTATACATAAACAGCTCATGCAGCTTAATATTAAAAAAAAAAAAAACAACCCACTTCAAAAATGGGTAGAATATCTAAATAGACATTTCTTCAAAGGAGACTCAGAGATGGCCAAGATGCACATGAAAAGCTGCTCAACATCACTAATTATTAGAGAAATGCAAATCAAAACTTCAATGAGGTATCACCTCACACCTGTTAGAATGGGCATCATCAGAAAATCTACAAACTACAAATGCTGCGGAGGGTGTGGACAAATGGATCCCTCTTCCACTATTGGTGGGAATGTCAATTGATACAGTCACTATGGAGAACAGTATGGAGGTTCATTAAAAAAACTAAAAATACAATTACCATATGATCCAGCAATCCCACTTCTGGGCACATACCCAGAGAAAACCATAAATCAAAAAGACACATGCACCACAATGTTCATTGCAGCACTATTTACAATAGCCAGGTAATGGAAGCAAGCTAAATGCCCACAGACAGACGAATGGATAAAGATGTGGTACATATATAAAATGGAATATTGCTCAGCCATAAAAAGGAATGAAACTGGGTCATTTGTAGAGACGTGGATGGATCTAGAGACTGTCATACAGAGAGACGTAGGTCAGAAAGAGAAAAACAAATATTGCGTATTAATGCATATATGTGGAAGCTAGAAAAATGGTAGAGATGAACCGGTTTGCAGGGCAGAATTAGAGACACAGGGTTAGAGAACAAACGTATGGAAACCAAGGGGGGGAAGCCATGGGGTGGTGGTGGTGGGATGAGTTGGGAGATTGGGACTGACTTGTATACATGTATATGTATAAAATAGATAACTAACAATAACCTGCTGTATAAAAAAATAAATAACCTTAAATTTCAAATATTTAAAAAACAAATAAAATTTAAAAATAAAACAGAAAAATGTTCTTCCCTTCACACAGATGTATTTATATGAATGAATGATTTCCATGCTTATATCTATAAATACATAAATGAGGACTAAAATCTACCTTGAAAAAAACAGAAAAAATAAACAGAACCCACTAGTTATACAGAGGAAAACCCTATCAGGGCACTTGCTCCAGTGGTAAACAATTCTGAAGGTGGTCGGAGGTGCCGAATTATCTCCCATGCAGCCAGCAGCCCCCCCGCAAGGAGCGTCCTCATTGCAAAGCTGGGGGACCGTACATAGGCGTCTGTGAGTAAACGTGAGCTGAGCCCCCAGCCAGCTGCTGCTGAACTGTTCCCACCCTTCCCAGGTAAAACACCTGAATATGTACAAGGACTTGAAAGCATAGAGGAAGGGCCGTGGATCCACACCAGTGAAAGCACGCAGGCTGACTTGGTGCCTGCAGGCCTGCCAGGATGATCCTGGCCCCAGGCGCTCTTCTGAAAACTTTCCATTTCCCTGCCTGAGATATCCGTCCTGTCTTGGCCCCCACTGCTTTTTTCCTCCCTCACCTCTGCCCGCGGAGAAATTCCAGCGGAAGGTATGGGTGACCCATCCTCTTCTTTAGCAGGTGGCAGTCTGGAGACTCCTGCAGAAAGTCCAGCAGAGCTCCTCTCACACCGGGCCACCCACAAAACCGTGCCCCCTCACTCCCTCCCACCGGCACAGCCCCGAGACTGCTGACGGGGCAGAGAATATGGCGTCAGGCACAGCTGCGGGGGCTGTTGCTCCCTGGAGCGGTGTTTATATTGACCTCAACCCAGGCACACCTGGGGAGGGCTGGCCGGCAGGGACAGGCTGCTCCGGTCAGCCAATCCTCACCCCTCAGTGGCTCCCATTGCAGAAAATGGACCTCGCTGAAACGGCCAGTTCCAAGGAACAGGTGTGGGACCCAGAGAGTCAGGATAGACAAGGGGCTGCATCTCCGGCTTGTTTTCTCATCATTTTATCTGGCCCATGAGTGGGAGACAATTTCAAGAAGGCCTAATCCTAATGAGAGGAACCCAGGAGTCAGGGGGAGGAGGGGTGATGGTTGGAGACAAAGGCCTGGTGCCCCGGCTGCAGTGGAAGTCTCTGGAAGACCAGGCAGAGGGAGGCTGCACAGAGTGATGCCCAGGGTCAGAGACCTGTCGGAGCTGCTGTTTGTTAGTTCAAGTCCTGCTCTGAGGTGCTCTGTGTCAGCTCTGCGTGACAGGCGTTCTGGGGTGCTCTGCAATGAGGGCTATGTGCACGGTTCCTGTGTGCCCAGCCCTGCCATGGTACCTGCCCAGGGCAGCTCTGTATCATGGGAGGTGCCTAAGCACGAGAGCCTCGTGGGCTGCTGGGTAGTTTCACAGGTGAGCTCCATACCCTGGGAGTGGCCTGAACATGAGAACCCCGTTGGCTGCTGGGGCCCTGCTCAGGTGAGCCCCATATCCTGGGAGGGGCCTGACCACGAGAGCCCCGTGGGCTGCTGGGGACCTGGTAAAGGATGTTAGGACAGTCAGTGAAGCCACCGAGGATATACATCCAGTAGTTCCTAATTCCTAGACCCTACTGGTCATTCTACCATCCACCAGGACATGGTATTCTGTGTTAGACTTCAATGATGCCTTCTTCTCTATTCCATTGGTCCCAGAAAGGCTCTGCTGCCCTAGGAACCAGACTTGGGAATGGAGAAACGCGGCCGCCTTGTGGCCATTTCCCACAACAGCAGCTTTAAACCCACTGCTAGTGGTCACTAAATGTTCACACTCCTTGCAGGCCTGTGAATAACACCTGCCCTCAAAAACAAACATGGGGTCGAAAATTGACCAAAAAATTCAAAAGAGGGCAACCATCCAAGAAGACAATTTCAAGAGTTTAATTGTACTCTCCGTTTTTTTCTGTTTTTCTCTGCCAGAAATTTTAAAAGGCATGGGAAAATGCTAAACATTAGGAATAATTAAAGATATGCAGATCCAAATTACAAAAACCTATCAGCTCACAGCAGTCAGAATGGCCATCAGCAAAAATTCTGCAAACAATAAATGCTGAAGGGGTTTTGGAGAAATGCCTACCCTTGCTTCAACGTGGGACATGGTAAGAGCCAGTCATGAAAACAAAAATGACGTGCCTTGTAAAGATAAATACTGAGCTACCATTCAATCAAGCATACCCACTGCTGGGCCTGTCACCTGAGGGGATGAGACTCAAAAAGACAGGCTGGGATTCACTGGTGGCGCAGTGGATGAGAGTCCGCCTGCCAGTGCAGGGGACATGGATTCATGCCCCGATTTGGGGAGATCCCACATGCCGCGGAGCGGCTGTTCCCGTGAGCTATGGCTGCTGGGCCTGCACGTCCGGAGCCTGTGCTCTGCAATGGGAGGGCCCACGGCAGTGAGAGGCCCATGTACCACAAAAAAAGACACATGCTGGCAATCCTGCACTCCAGCAATATTGACCACAGCCCACACTTGGAAGCTACGAAAATGTCCATCAACAGAGGAATGCTCAAAGAAGAAGTGGTCCATGAACACAATGGGATATGACTCCAATAAAAAAAAATATATAAATTCAATTTCTACAACAAACAGAAGTAAGGAGACATCAGCTTTTTGGGGCACATTCCACTCTAATATATAACCGAGGAACACCACTGCCAGGAGGGTCTGTTTCCCTAGTTAACAGATTGGGAAAAGCAGAAATGCTGCCGCCCTCTGGCCGTTACCTGCAACAGCAGCTTTAAAACCTGTGCTAAGGGTCACTTCATAGGCACCAGTACTGGAGGGCTGTGAGTGAAACCTGCCCTCATAATGTCTTGAGGGAGGGAATGGCCAAAATATTTCTAAATGTCACACATACTTCCCGAAAACAATTTGAAGAGGTAAGCTGTACTCACAGTTTGAAGGAACAAAGGACATGCCAGAAAGCTCAATTTCAAGGTATTATGAGACGCATGCCAATCCAACCACAAAGCGGTATCAGCTCACACTAGTCAGAATAAACTTCAGAAAAAGCTACTACAAAGGATAAACGCTGAAGGTGTTGTGGAGAAGAGCATAACCTCAACTTTTAGTGGGACGTAACCTGGTAAGAGCCACTAATGAGAAGAGAATGGCGGTGCCTCTACAAGGTAAACACTTTGCTACCATATGATCCAGCAGGCGAACTCCTGGGCCTATAACCTAAGAAGCCAGAATTGGAAAGACACAGGCAGGCAAATGTGCATTGCCGCAGCATTACCATAGCCATGACATGGGAGCAACCAAAAAGTCCATCAACAGATGAGTGGACAAAGAAGAACTGGTACATGTGCAGACAGAATATTAGCCAAGGAAAAAAAGGACACAATGCCATTTGCAGCACCGTAGAGGAGTCTAGAGGTAATCACGTGACTTGTAGTAAGTCAGAAAGAGAAAGACACATATCGTATGATATCACTTATAGGTGTTACCTAAGAATTGATACTAGTGAAGATATTTCCACAGAGAAGGGCAATCACAGATTCATTAAACAAACTTATGGTTCACCAATGGAAAGGTGTGAGGATTGGATACATTAGGATATTGGGGTTAACAGACAGATACAAACACAGGTGAAAGAGATAATCACCAAACACCTACGGAATACCAAGAGAAGACTACTCAACATTCTGTCCTAACATACATGGGAAAAGGATCCCAGGAAGAACAGACATATGTATATGTGTAAAAGAACCACATCTTGCACACCTACAACAAGCCAAACATTGTAATCAAACTTGCTGTGATAAAAAATAAAAATTAAATGAAAAAAAACGAACCAGAAATAGTGAGACAAACTTAAGGGTCTTTTTCCTGGCACATTCCATTCTAACTTACAACCTAGAACACGACTTCCATTGAGGCTCTGTTGCCCTAGTCACCAGATTCGGTAAAGGGGAACTGCTGCCACCTTGTGGCCGTTTCACACAACAGCAGCTTGAATCCCAGCGCTAATGGTCAGTTGATATTCAAAATCATTGCAGGCCTGTAAATGAGACCTGCCCTGAAAAGAAATCCTGGGGTCGTATACTGACCAAAAAATTCAAAAGACCTCCATGTTTCAAAACGACAGTTTCAAGAGGCATATTTTACGGACATTTGTGTTCTGCTTCTTTTTCTTTCTTTCTTTCTTGTTGTTAAAAAATGGGAATGGAAAAAGGCAACCCTCAGAATGGGAGAAAATATGTGAAAACGAATCAATGGACAAAGGTTTAATCTCCAGTATACATAAACAGCTCATGCAGCTTAATATTAAAAAAAAAAAAAACAACCCACTTCAAAAATGGGTAGAATATCTAAATAGACATTTCTTCAAAGGAGACTCAGAGATGGCCAAGATGCACATGAAAAGCTGCTCAACATCACTAATTATTAGAGAAATGCAAATCAAAACTTCAATGAGGTATCACCTCACACCTGTTAGAATGGGCATCATCAGAAAATCTACAAACTACAAATGCTGCGGAGGGTGTGGACAAATGGATCCCTCTTCCACTATTGGTGGGAATGTCAATTGATACAGTCACTATGGAGAACAGTATGGAGGTTCATTAAAAAAACTAAAAATACAATTACCATATGATCCAGCAATCCCACTTCTGGGCATATACCCAGAGAAAACCATAAATCAAAAAGACACATGCACCACAATGTTCATTGCAGCACTATTTACAATAGCCAGGTAATGGAAGCAAGCTAAATGCCCACAGACAGACGAATGGATAAAGATGTGGTACATATATAAAATGGAATATTGCTCAGCCATAAAAAGGAATGAAACTGGGTCATTTGTAGAGACGTGGATGGATCTAGAGACTGTCATACAGAGAGACGTAGGTCAGAAAGAGAAAAACAAATATTGCGTATTAATGCATATATGTGGAAGCTAGAAAAATGGTAGAGATGAACCGGTTTGCAGGGCAGAATTAGAGACACAGGGTTAGAGAACAAACGTATGGAAACCAAGGGGGGGAAGCCATGGGGTGGTGGTGGTGGGATGAGTTGGGAGATTGGGACTGACTTGTATACATGTATATGTATAAAATAGATAACTAACAATAACCTGCTGTATAAAAAAATAAATAACCTTAAATTTCAAATATTTAAAAAACAAATAAAATTTAAAAATAAAACAGAAAAATGTTCTTCCCTTCACACAGATGTATTTATATGAATGAATGATTTCCATGCTTATATCTATAAATACATAAATGAGGACTAAAATCTACCTTGAAAAAAACAGAAAAAATAAACAGAACCCACTAGTTATACAGAGGAAAACCCTATCAGGGCACTTGCTCCAGTGGTAAACAATTCTGAAGGTGGTCGGAGGTGCCGAATTATCTCCCATGCAGCCAGCAGCCCCCCCGCAAGGAGCGTCCTCATTGCAAAGCTGGGGGACCGTACATAGGCGTCTGTGAGTAAACGTGAGCTGAGCCCCCAGCCAGCTGCTGCTGAACTGTTCCCACCCTTCCCAGGTAAAACACCTGAATATGTACAAGGACTTGAAAGCATAGAGGAAGGGCCGTGGATCCACACCAGTGAAAGCACGCAGGCTGACTTGGTGCCTGCAGGCCTGCCAGGATGATCCTGGCCCCAGGCGCTCTTCTGAAAACTTTCCATTTCCCTGCCTGAGATATCCGTCCTGTCTTGGCCCCCACTGCTTTTTTCCTCCCTCACCTCTGCCCGCGGAGAAATTCCAGCGGAAGGTATGGGTGACCCATCCTCTTCTTTAGCAGGTGGCAGTCTGGAGACTCCTGCAGAAAGTCCAGCAGAGCTCCTCTCACACCGGGCCACCCACAAAACCGTGCCCCCTCACTCCCTCCCACCGGCACAGCCCCGAGACTGCTGACGGGGCAGAGAATATGGCGTCAGGCACAGCTGCGGGGGCTGTTGCTCCCTGGAGCGGTGTTTATATTGACCTCAACCCAGGCACACCTGGGGAGGGCTGGCCGGCAGGGACAGGCTGCTCCGGTCAGCCAATCCTCACCCCTCAGTGGCTCCCATTGCAGAAAATGGACCTCGCTGAAACGGCCAGTTCCAAGGAACAGGTGTGGGACCCAGAGAGTCAGGATAGACAAGGGGCTGCATCTCCGGCTTGTTTTCTCATCATTTTATCTGGCCCATGAGTGGGAGACAATTTCAAGAAGGCCTAATCCTAATGAGAGGAACCCAGGAGTCAGGGGGAGGAGGGGTGATGGTTGGAGACAAAGGCCTGGTGCCCCGGCTGCAGTGGAAGTCTCTGGAAGACCAGGCAGAGGGAGGCTGCACAGAGTGATGCCCAGGGTCAGAGACCTGTCGGAGCTGCTGTTTGTTAGTTCAAGTCCTGCTCTGAGGTGCTCTGTGTCAGCTCTGCGTGACAGGCGTTCTGGGGTGCTCTGCAATGAGGGCTATGTGCACGGTTCCTGTGTGCCCAGCCCTGCCATGGTACCTGCCCAGGGCAGCTCTGTATCATGGGAGGTGCCTAAGCACGAGAGCCTCGTGGGCTGCTGGGTAGTTTCACAGGTGAGCTCCATACCCTGGGAGTGGCCTGAACATGAGAACCCCGTTGGCTGCTGGGGCCCTGCTCAGGTGAGCCCCATATCCTGGGAGGGGCCTGACCACGAGAGCCCCGTGGGCTGCTGGGGACCTGGTAAAGGATGTTAGGACAGTCAGTGAAGCCACCGAGGATATACATCCAGTAGTTCCTAATTCCTAGACCCTACTGGTCATTCTACCATCCACCAGGACATGGTATTCTGTGTTAGACTTCAATGATGCCTTCTTCTCTATTCCATTGGTCCCAGAAAGGCTCTGCTGCCCTAGGAACCAGACTTGGGAATGGAGAAACGGGGCCGCCTTGTGGCCATTTCCCACAACAGCAGCTTTAAACCCACTGCTAGTGGTCACTAAATGTTCACACTCCTTGCAGGCCTGTGAATAACACCTGCCCTCAAAAACAAACATGGGGTCGAAAATTGACCAAAAAATTCAAAAGAGGGCAACCATCCAAGAAGACAATTTCAAGAGTTTAATTGTACTCTCCGTTTTTTTCTGTTTTTCTCTGCCAGAAATTTTAAAAGGCATGGGAAAATGCTAAACATTAGGAATAATTAAAGATATGCAGATCCAAATTACAAAAACCTATCAGCTCACAGCAGTCAGAATGGCCATCAGCAAAAATTCTGCAAACAATAAATGCTGAAGGGGTTTTGGAGAAATGCCTACCCTTGCTTCAACGTGGGACATGGTAAGAGCCAGTCATGAAAACAAAAATGACGTGCCTTGTAAAGATAAATACTGAGCTACCATTCAATCAAGCATACCCACTGCTGGGCCTGTCACCTGAGGGGATGAGACTCAAAAAGACAGGCTGGGATTCACTGGTGGCGCAGTGGATGAGAGTCCGCCTGCCAGTGCAGGGGACATGGATTCATGCCCCGATTTGGGGAGATCCCACATGCCGCGGAGCGGCTGTTCCCGTGAGCTATGGCTGCTGGGCCTGCACGTCCGGAGCCTGTGCTCTGCAATGGGAGGGCCCACGGCAGTGAGAGGCCCATGTACCACAAAAAAAGACACATGCTGGCAATCCTGCACTCCAGCAATATTGACCACAGCCCACACTTGGAAGCTACGAAAATGTCCATCAACAGAGGAATGCTCAAAGAAGAAGTGGTCCATGAACACAATGGGATATGACTCCAATAAAAAAAAATATATAAATTCAATTTCTACAACAAACAGAAGTAAGGAGACATCAGCTTTTTGGGGCACATTCCACTCTAATATATAACCGAGGAACACCACTGCCAGGAGGGTCTGTTTCCCTAGTTAACAGATTGGGAAAAGCAGAAATGCTGCCGCCCTCTGGCCGTTACCTGCAACAGCAGCTTTAAAACCTGTGCTAAGGGTCACTTCATAGGCACCAGTACTGGAGGGCTGTGAGTGAAACCTGCCCTCATAATGTCTTGAGGGAGGGAATGGCCAAAATATTTCTAAATGTCACACATACTTCCCGAAAACAATTTGAAGAGGTAAGCTGTACTCACAGTTTGAAGGAACAAAGGACATGCCAGAAAGCTCAATTTCAAGGTATTATGAGACGCATGCCAATCCAACCACAAAGCGGTATCAGCTCACACTAGTCAGAATAAACTTCAGAAAAAGCTACTACAAAGAATAAACGCTGAAGGTGTTGTGGAGAAGAGCATAACCTCAACTTTTAGTGGGACGTAACCTGGTAAGAGCCACTAATGAGAAGAGAATGGCGGTGCCTCTACAAGGTAAACACTTTGCTACCATATGATCCAGCAGGCGAACTCCTGGGCCTATAACCTAAGAAGCCAGAATTGGAAAGACACAGGCAGGCAAATGTGCATTGCCGCAGCATTACCATAGCCATGACATGGGAGCAACCAAAAAGTCCATCAACAGATGAGTGGACAAAGAAGAACTGGTACATGTGCAGACAGAATATTAGCCAAGGAAAAAAAGGACACAATGCCATTTGCAGCACCGTAGAGGAGTCTAGAGGTAATCACGTGACTTGTAGTAAGTCAGAAAGAGAAAGACACATATCGTATGATATCACTTATAGGTGTTACCTAAGAATTGATACTAGTGAAGATATTTCCACAGAGAAGGGCAATCACAGATTCATTAAACAAACTTATGGTTCACCAATGGAAAGGTGTGAGGATTGGATACATTAGGATATTGGGGTTAACAGACAGATACAAACACAGGTGAAAGAGATAATCACCAAACACCTACGGAATACCAAGAGAAGACTACTCAACATTCTGTCCTAACATACATGGGAAAAGGATCCCAGGAAGAACAGACATATGTATATGTGTAAAAGAACCACATCTTGCACACCTACAACAAGCCAAACATTGTAATCAAACTTGCTGTGATAAAAAATAAAAATTAAATGAAAAAAAACGAACCAGAAATAGTGAGACAAACTTAAGGGTCTTTTTCCTGGCACATTCCATTCTAACTTACAACCTAGAACACGACTTCCATTGAGGCTCTGTTGCCCTAGTCACCAGATTCGGTAAAGGGGAACTGCTGCCACCTTGTGGCCGTTTCACACAACAGCAGCTTGAATCCCAGCGCTAATGGTCAGTTGATATTCAAAATCATTGCAGGCCTGTAAATGAGACCTGCCCTGAAAAGAAATCCTGGGGTCGTATACTGACCAAAAAATTCAAAAGACCTCCATGTTTCAAAACGACAGTTTCAAGAGGCATATTTTACGGACATTTGTGTTCTGCTTCTTTTTCTTTCTTTCTTTCTTGTTGTTAAAAAATGGGAATGGAAAAAGGCAACCCTCAGAATGGGAGAAAATATGTGAAAACGAATCAATGGACAAAGGTTTAATCTCCAGTATACATAAACAGCTCATGCAGCTTAATATTAAAAAAAAAAAAAAACAACCCACTTCAAAAATGGGTAGAATATCTAAATAGACATTTCTTCAAAGGAGACTCAGAGATGGCCAAGATGCACATGAAAAGCTGCTCAACATCACTAATTATTAGAGAAATGCAAATCAAAACTTCAATGAGGTATCACCTCACACCTGTTAGAATGGGCATCATCAGAAAATCTACAAACTACAAATGCTGCGGAGGGTGTGGACAAATGGATCCCTCTTCCACTATTGGTGGGAATGTCAATTGATACAGTCACTATGGAGAACAGTATGGAGGTTCATTAAAAAAACTAAAAATACAATTACCATATGATCCAGCAATCCCACTTCTGGGCATATACCCAGAGAAAACCATAAATCAAAAAGACACATGCACCACAATGTTCATTGCAGCACTATTTACAATAGCCAGGTAATGGAAGCAAGCTAAATGCCCACAGACAGACGAATGGATAAAGATGTGGTACATATATAAAGTGGAATATTGCTCAGCCATAAAAAGGAATGAAACTGGGTCATTTGTAGAGACGTGGATGGATCTAGAGACTGTCATACAGAGAGACGTAGGTCAGAAAGAGAAAAACAAATATTGCGTATTAATGCATATATGTGGAAGCTAGAAAAATGGTAGAGATGAACCGGTTTGCAGGGCAGAATTAGAGACACAGGGTTAGAGAACAAACGTATGGAAACCAAGGGGGGGAAGCCATGGGGTGGTGGTGGTGGGATGAGTTGGGAGATTGGGACTGACTTGTATACATGTATATGTATAAAATAGATAACTAACAATAACCTGCTGTATAAAAAAATAAATAACCTTAAATTTCAAATATTTAAAAAACAAATAAAATTTAAAAATAAAACAGAAAAATGTTCTTCCCTTCACACAGATGTATTTATATGAATGAATGATTTCCATGCTTATATCTATAAATACATAAATGAGGACTAAAATCTACCTTGAAAAAAACAGAAAAAATAAACAGAACCCACTAGTTATACAGAGGAAAACCCTATCAGGGCACTTGCTCCAGTGGTAAACAATTCTGAAGGTGGTCGGAGGTGCCGAATTATCTCCCATGCAGCCAGCAGCCCCCCCGCAAGGAGCGTCCTCATTGCAAAGCTGGGGGACCGTACATAGGCGTCTGTGAGTAAACGTGAGCTGAGCCCCCAGCCAGCTGCTGCTGAACTGTTCCCACCCTTCCCAGGTAAAACACCTGAATATGTACAAGGACTTGAAAGCATAGAGGAAGGGCCGTGGATCCACACCAGTGAAAGCACGCAGGCTGACTTGGTGCCTGCAGGCCTGCCAGGATGATCCTGGCCCCAGGCGCTCTTCTGAAAACTTTCCATTTCCCTGCCTGAGATATCCGTCCTGTCTTGGCCCCCACTGCTTTTTTCCTCCCTCACCTCTGCCCGCGGAGAAATTCCAGCGGAAGGTATGGGTGACCCATCCTCTTCTTTAGCAGGTGGCAGTCTGGAGACTCCTGCAGAAAGTCCAGCAGAGCTCCTCTCACACCGGGCCACCCACAAAACCGTGCCCCCTCACTCCCTCCCACCGGCACAGCCCCGAGACTGCTGACGGGGCAGAGAATATGGCGTCAGGCACAGCTGCGGGGGCTGTTGCTCCCTGGAGCGGTGTTTATATTGACCTCAACCCAGGCACACCTGGGGAGGGCTGGCCGGCAGGGACAGGCTGCTCCGGTCAGCCAATCCTCACCCCTCAGTGGCTCCCATTGCAGAAAATGGACCTCGCTGAAACGGCCAGTTCCAAGGAACAGGTGTGGGACCCAGAGAGTCAGGATAGACAAGGGGCTGCATCTCCGGCTTGTTTTCTCATCATTTTATCTGGCCCATGAGTGGGAGACAATTTCAAGAAGGCCTAATCCTAATGAGAGGAACCCAGGAGTCAGGGGGAGGAGGGGTGATGGTTGGAGACAAAGGCCTGGTGCCCCGGCTGCAGTGGAAGTCTCTGGAAGACCAGGCAGAGGGAGGCTGCACAGAGTGATGCCCAGGGTCAGAGACCTGTCGGAGCTGCTGTTTGTTAGTTCAAGTCCTGCTCTGAGGTGCTCTGTGTCAGCTCTGCGTGACAGGCGTTCTGGGGTGCTCTGCAATGAGGGCTATGTGCACGGTTCCTGTGTGCCCAGCCCTGCCATGGTACCTGCCCAGGGCAGCTCTGTATCATGGGAGGTGCCTAAGCACGAGAGCCTCGTGGGCTGCTGGGTAGTTTCACAGGTGAGCTCCATACCCTGGGAGTGGCCTGAACATGAGAACCCCGTTGGCTGCTGGGGCCCTGCTCAGGTGAGCCCCATATCCTGGGAGGGGCCTGACCACGAGAGCCCCGTGGGCTGCTGGGGACCTGGTAAAGGATGTTAGGACAGTCAGTGAAGCCACCGAGGATATACATCCAGTAGTTCCTAATTCCTAGACCCTACTGGTCATTCTACCATCCACCAGGACATGGTATTCTGTGTTAGACTTCAATGATGCCTTCTTCTGTATTCCATTGGTCCCAGAAAGGCTCTGCTGCCCTAGGAACCAGACTTGGGAATGGAGAAACGCGGCCGCCTTGTGGCCATTTCCCACAACAGCAGCTTTAAACCCACTGCTAGTGGTCACTAAATGTTCACACTCCTTGCAGGCCTGTGAATAACACCTGCCCTCAAAAACAAACATGGGGTCGAAAATTGACCAAAAAATTCAAAAGAGGGCAACCATCCAAGAAGACAATTTCAAGAGTTTAATTGTACTCTCCGTTTTTTTCTGTTTTTCTCTGCCAGAAATTTTAAAAGGCATGGGAAAATGCTAAACATTAGGAATAATTAAAGATATGCAGATCCAAATTACAAAAACCTATCAGCTCACAGCAGTCAGAATGGCCATCAGCAAAAATTCTGCAAACAATAAATGCTGAAGGGGTTTTGGAGAAATGCCTACCCTTGCTTCAACGTGGGACATGGTAAGAGCCAGTCATGAAAACAAAAATGACGTGCCTTGTAAAGATAAATACTGAGCTACCATTCAATCAAGCATACCCACTGCTGGGCCTGTCACCTGAGGGGATGAGACTCAAAAAGACAGGCTGGGATTCACTGGTGGCGCAGTGGATGAGAGTCCGCCTGCCAGTGCAGGGGACATGGATTCATGCCCCGATTTGGGGAGATCCCACATGCCGCGGAGCGGCTGTTCCCGTGAGCTATGGCTGCTGGGCCTGCACGTCCGGAGCCTGTGCTCTGCAATGGGAGGGCCCACGGCAGTGAGAGGCCCATGTACCACAAAAAAAGACACATGCTGGCAATCCTGCACTCCAGCAATATTGACCACAGCCCACACTTGGAAGCTACGAAAATGTCCATCAACAGAGGAATGCTCAAAGAAGAAGTGGTCCATGAACACAATGGGATATGACTCCAATAAAAAAAAATATATAAATTCAATTTCTACAACAAACAGAAGTAAGGAGACATCAGCTTTTTGGGGCACATTCCACTCTAATATATAACCGAGGAACACCACTGCCAGGAGGGTCTGTTTCCCTAGTTAACAGATTGGGAAAAGCAGAAATGCTGCCGCCCTCTGGCCGTTACCTGCAACAGCAGCTTTAAAACCTGTGCTAAGGGTCACTTCATAGGCACCAGTACTGGAGGGCTGTGAGTGAAACCTGCCCTCATAATGTCTTGAGGGAGGGAATGGCCAAAATATTTCTAAATGTCACACATACTTCCCGAAAACAATTTGAAGAGGTAAGCTGTACTCACAGTTTGAAGGAACAAAGGACATGCCAGAAAGCTCAATTTCAAGGTATTATGAGACGCATGCCAATCCAACCACAAAGCGGTATCAGCTCACACTAGTCAGAATAAACTTCAGAAAAAGCTACTACAAAGAATAAACGCTGAAGGTGTTGTGGAGAAGAGCATAACCTCAACTTTTAGTGGGACGTAACCTGGTAAGAGCCACTAATGAGAAGAGAATGGCGGTGCCTCTACAAGGTAAACACTTTGCTACCATATGATCCAGCAGGCGAACTCCTGGGCCTATAACCTAAGAAGCCAGAATTGGAAAGACACAGGCAGGCAAATGTGCATTGCCGCAGCATTACCATAGCCATGACATGGGAGCAACCAAAAAGTCCATCAACAGATGAGTGGACAAAGAAGAACTGGTACATGTGCAGACAGAATATTAGCCAAGGAAAAAAAGGACACAATGCCATTTGCAGCACCGTAGAGGAGTCTAGAGGTAATCACGTGACTTGTAGTAAGTCAGAAAGAGAAAGACACATATCGTATGATATCACTTATAGGTGTTACCTAAGAATTGATACTAGTGAAGATATTTCCACAGAGAAGGGCAATCACAGATTCATTAAACAAACTTATGGTTCACCAATGGAAAGGTGTGAGGATTGGATACATTAGGATATTGGGGTTAACAGACAGATACAAACACAGGTGAAAGAGATAATCACCAAACACCTACGGAATACCAAGAGAAGACTACTCAACATTCTGTCCTAACATACATGGGAAAAGGATCCCAGGAAGAACAGACATATGTATATGTGTAAAAGAACCACATCTTGCACACCTACAACAAGCCAAACATTGTAATCAAACTTGCTGTGATAAAAAATAAAAATTAAATGAAAAAAAACGAACCAGAAATAGTGAGACAAACTTAAGGGTCTTTTTCCTGGCACATTCCATTCTAACTTACAACCTAGAACACGACTTCCATTGAGGCTCTGTTGCCCTAGTCACCAGATTCGGTAAAGGGGAACTGCTGCCACCTTGTGGCCGTTTCACACAACAGCAGCTTGAATCCCAGCGCTAATGGTCAGTTGATATTCAAAATCATTGCAGGCCTGTAAATGAGACCTGCCCTGAAAAGAAATCCTGGGGTCGTATACTGACCAAAAAATTCAAAAGACCTCCATGTTTCAAAACGACAGTTTCAAGAGGCATATTTTACGGACATTTGTGTTCTGCTTCTTTTTCTTTCTTTCTTTCTTGTTGTTAAAAAATGGGAATGGAAAAAGGCAACCCTCAGAATGGGAGAAAATATGTGAAAACGAATCAATGGACAAAGGTTTAATCTCCAGTATACATAAACAGCTCATGCAGCTTAATATTAAAAAAAAAAAAAACAACCCACTTCAAAAATGGGTAGAATATCTAAATAGACATTTCTTCAAAGGAGACTCAGAGATGGCCAAGATGCACATGAAAAGCTGCTCAACATCACTAATTATTAGAGAAATGCAAATCAAAACTTCAATGAGGTATCACCTCACACCTGTTAGAATGGGCATCATCAGAAAATCTACAAACTACAAATGCTGCGGAGGGTGTGGACAAATGGATCCCTCTTCCACTATTGGTGGGAATGTCAATTGATACAGTCACTATGGAGAACAGTATGGAGGTTCATTAAAAAAACTAAAAATACAATTACCATATGATCCAGCAATCCCACTTCTGGGCATATACCCAGAGAAAACCATAAATCAAAAAGACACATGCACCACAATGTTCATTGCAGCACTATTTACAATAGCCAGGTAATGGAAGCAAGCTAAATGCCCACAGACAGACGAATGGATAAAGATGTGGTACATATATAAAATGGAATATTGCTCAGCCATAAAAAGGAATGAAACTGGGTCATTTGTAGAGACGTGGATGGATCTAGAGACTGTCATACAGAGAGACGTAGGTCAGAAAGAGAAAAACAAATATTGCGTATTAATGCATATATGTGGAAGCTAGAAAAATGGTAGAGATGAACCGGTTTGCAGGGCAGAATTAGAGACACAGGGTTAGAGAACAAACGTATGGAAACCAAGGGGGGGAAGCCATGGGGTGGTGGTGGTGGGATGAGTTGGGAGATTGGGACTGACTTGTATACATGTATATGTATAAAATAGATAACTAACAATAACCTGCTGTATAAAAAAATAAATAACCTTAAATTTCAAATATTTAAAAAACAAATAAAATTTAAAAATAAAACAGAAAAATGTTCTTCCCTTCACACAGATGTATTTATATGAATGAATGATTTCCATGCTTATATCTATAAATACATAAATGAGGACTAAAATCTACCTTGAAAAAAACAGAAAAAATAAACAGAACCCACTAGTTATACAGAGGAAAACCCTATCAGGGCACTTGCTCCAGTGGTAAACAATTCTGAAGGTGGTCGGAGGTGCCGAATTATCTCCCATGCAGCCAGCAGCCCCCCCGCAAGGAGCGTCCTCATTGCAAAGCTGGGGGACCGTACATAGGCGTCTGTGAGTAAACGTGAGCTGAGCCCCCAGCCAGCTGCTGCTGAACTGTTCCCACCCTTCCCAGGTAAAACACCTGAATATGTACAAGGACTTGAAAGCATAGAGGAAGGGCCGTGGATCCACACCAGTGAAAGCACGCAGGCTGACTTGGTGCCTGCAGGCCTGCCAGGATGATCCTGGCCCCAGGCGCTCTTCTGAAAACTTTCCATTTCCCTGCCTGAGATATCCGTCCTGTCTTGGCCCCCACTGCTTTTTTCCTCCCTCACCTCTGCCCGCGGAGAAATTCCAGCGGAAGGTATGGGTGACCCATCCTCTTCTTTAGCAGGTGGCAGTCTGGAGACTCCTGCAGAAAGTCCAGCAGAGCTCCTCTCACACCGGGCCACCCACAAAACCGTGCCCCCTCACTCCCTCCCACCGGCACAGCCCCGAGACTGCTGACGGGGCAGAGAATATGGCGTCAGGCACAGCTGCGGGGGCTGTTGCTCCCTGGAGCGGTGTTTATATTGACCTCAACCCAGGCACACCTGGGGAGGGCTGGCCGGCAGGGACAGGCTGCTCCGGTCAGCCAATC